>NW_026866176.1:0-8843 GCF_026571515.1 Ruditapes philippinarum | reverse complement strand
GTCGAATATTCAAATATATTTCCCAGCCCTAATCAATCGTTGCTTACATTTTCAATATGCAAAACGAATTAACGAAATTACATGACAGGGGAACCACCGCAAACATTTGGTCTTGTTTATCATGTTTTACAGTAAAAGTTTATACAAATTATCGACGGGAAATATGTGTTTTGATTTAATGCAAATGATGAGTACTCTTTAAGGGGCGGTAACTTTTCCATTTTCGCTTCAACTAGAACATTTCCTTCTTGAAATTGAGGTTACTATCCTAAAAGAATGATAATTTCGCGCAGGATTGATTCCGTATGATTTGATGATGGGCCACTTAATTCTTACACTCCTGCCAATCCTGGTAAATATAGTACCATCAGAATAAAATTGAAAATTAAAACATTCCACAGACCACTTTATAAATGATACTAAAATATTTTACAAAGATTGTCTATATTTTCCTTTGGATAGCAAATTAATACACCCATTACTCATTATACCAAGAATTTACGCATTTTTGGGACTAGCAGTTGTTAAGGGCCGATTTGGTTAGGGGCGAAACGTCCTGTTTGCTCGAGATGATCTTGTTGCGTTAACGGAATATTTTACAAATAACAAGGTTATAAGGATGCCCTCCATAACATTTGTACCAATGCATCTCCCATCATTTTCTTGTCTTTCCTTAGCAGTCCTGTATCACGCAGACTGCATAATACTAGAAGAAACCGGAAACTAAAAATGTAATTGCACATATTTATACAAAATTATGGTATTTAAAAGTTATATATAGTTAACAAGTACAGTCTGTTATTTATGTTATTATAAGTATATTGTAATATGCCGCTTTTCATGGAATGGTACTAGCGTGTCACATTAAAGGTTCCACGATAACCACCATATGAACACATAAGCGGATGTTTCAAAATTCTAAATTTTACCAGTTTATGTTAAAATGTTATATACTGCTCAAGCCGGTGCTAGGGGACGTTGATGGTAATTTGCACTTATTAGTAAAAGTAAAGTAATTGCATTTTATAGTCTAAGTTTCATGCTTACGCACGTTCACCGACTTTACAGCTACTAGTATTACCCCTGGTCATCGGGCTACTGATATATATCTATCAATCTCCCTAGGGAGTCTTTTAACTCCGCTTAGTGCAGCCGACACTTTGGCGCAACGGAATTATACCACCCTCGCAGGTACCCATTTACACCTGGGTGAAGTGAAGCAATCGCAGGTAAATTTCTTGCTCAAGGAAATTAGCAGTGCCCCTGGTGGGGTTCGAACTCAGGACCTCTCGATCCATAAGCGCGCGTCCTACCACTGGAGTACCAGTACCGTCCATGAACAGGCTCAAATTTTCAAATTTGCACTGTTGGGCTTTCTCTATGGATTCTTATTTTTCTCTGTTATATAACTACCACTCAAGCTTTATTATTATTATTTAGCATAAATGATTATATTTGATCCTTGATCTCATAATTATTGTCATTTTAAAATGTCATATACAATCTATTCTAATTAATAGGACCCGTGGTTGAAAAGATATTCTTTCCGTAAACTTTAAAATTTTAAATATTATATTCCTAAATATGTCATTTGCATTGCATAAATTTATAAAAAAAAAATTCAAAGAAAAAATGTTTTTTTATTGATAACATTTTGCCATGGCAAACTCTTATGCAATTGCCATGGCAAATTTTTGCCATGGAACTGCCATGGCAAATTTGCTTGCCATGGCAAAATGAAAAAATTTAGAGATTGCAATAAAAACATAACAATAGGACCAATAACATGTCATAGGATAAGTTTTAGAATCTTTTGTGATTTTTTAAAAAAATAATTGCCATGGCAAATTTGCCATGGCAAAAGTAGGAAAAATCTTGCCATGGCAAATTATTTGCCATGGCAAAATGCCGAAATGCCATGGCAAAACACACTTTGCCATGGCAAATGCAAACTTTCAATGCATTTTTACAAAAAAGTATTAAAGATAGAAAAACAAAACATATTAACTTTTAAACCTTTGAGTAAATGTGACAATTTAAGATAGTTTTCATTTTTTTAAAGCGCGTAAAAATAGGGGTTGAATTTGCCAAAAACTGGCGCGGCAAAAAGAAACCGGCAGCTATTATATATTAAATCATAATTGATCTTAAAAAGTTGTCTTATCATATTTATTATATTAAAATTGATCTTATGAGTCATTTTATTATATATAGTAAATCAAAACTGATTTATGAGTGGTGTTGTTAAATATATTGAATCAATTTGAAATTACCTGCGATTTTGTCATACACAGTTAATCGAATTTGATCTTTAGAGTAGTGTTGTCATATATGGCATATTAAAAATTTATCTTTTGAATTTTGTTGTCATATTATTTTCATTAGGAATTTCTGATAACTTTGGTTTTTACAGAATTTATAAGCTTAAAGACACACTTTCGAATCTGTTCCTGGAACCAACCAGTACTGAGCAATGAGTGTTAAGTTTCTTGCTCAAGGAAACAACGACTTGCCCCTGACGGGATTTTAACCCATGCGGCTAGCGATCATGAGATAACTAGTCCAACGCGTTAACCTTAGTTTAATTTAATATTATATCTTCATTCATACAATATACTCTACACAATGCACAAAAACAAAATTCAACTAAAAGTGTTGATCATTTATCAGATTGTTCGAAAAAATGGCGCCGACAAGATGTCGGTTTGCAAATAAAGAGGGAGGACAAACTTCTCGCCGAGGTTACTTCCATTTATAAAAACATCTATGCCAAAGAATTGAGGGGAGAACACTGCGTGAAGATTGAAGGGAGGAAATAAGAATGACGAGTGCATTGTTTTGAATTATAACAAGCTTCTAGGCGCTTTTGTTTAAATAAGAGAAATCTCCGATGGAGTTAGAATGTTGACATATGCAGTGTTTATTCATGAATATAAAACATAAATTAAACTTTCTTTCCAATTTGCACTTAAATTGGTTCAATTCTAAATAAGCTTCTTATGCAAGTTATTTTTTTAAAGAAATATTGAGTTTAGATAGGTATTTGTAGCTTGAAATTAGGAACGATTTTCTGATTGCTGGCACATATATATAAACTGACTGTTTTGTATCTTAATTGGGTTGTGCGTGAATGGCGCCCATCGTTTAATATACAGTAAAAGCTTATTATGCATTGACTTGTTTTGATAAATTATATGCATACCGCATTGTTGTTTTAAAATTATCTTGGAATTTTTGCATTTGCAGGATATAAAGACTTAAGAGTGTAGTTCAGTCAATTGGCTATATAACAACATGTACTTGTGTTTACAGAATTGTTGGTGCATCGGGCAAAATGTGTAAATCTTTGTATCTTCATTTCTTGATCCATACGACTTTTCTACTCTCTCTGCCTAGGGGACAGTGAGTTCCACCATTACAACCAACTTCTGAGACATTGACAAAACTATGTCTGACTGAAGGGATGTGTGACTCACTTCCTCCTGGAACGTTACTTTCTTCCCAATGTGTACCAACATTTCTCACTTGTTGGAAGCATATTAATTGCCAGTACTGATTTTGCAGGCTTCCTCTTCCTCTATCTAACGAAGCTGATAAAATACGGTCCTGTCTGATTGAACGGTCTTTCTTTCTTTCTCCAGGATGTTCGCCATTTCACGGAGAACTTGGTCGGGGCGCCATCTGCATGGGCCTTGGGAAAGTGCGGTATTACATGATGAAATGATATGGCTAATGATCCTACATCTCCGCAAAGTGTACAGCTGGGATCTTCTGACAAACTACACAATTTAGATTTGTCGGAGGGTGTAGTAGGTCGTTTACAGATCTAGGGAGTAAACTCAAAAGAAGTGGCTTACATCGCCGCAGCTCCTGCACGGTAAACTTAGTTCTTAGTCTGTACCATTTATCTTCCCTCCACTTTGTCAGAATCTTTCCATCGCTGTTTGTACCTGATAGCTAGTCATCTGCCCTTGCTTTTCTTTATACAGGATTCTGTAAAATTAAAACAGAAGCTTATTCTACTGCCTGTTTCACTAACCATTGAGTTGGAAAAGCTATATAAACCTACACTGTTGAATGATGGAGTGAGACTTAGTTATGTCCTTAAATACTTGCTAACCGACTGCCCCGGCTTCTCGAAGTTAATTTCAATCTAAACCTGCGAAAAATACACTGATGTATGGGAATATACGGTCCCGTATTTTTAACATATTTGGGCGTGTACGGGACGTATCTGTCTAATATACAGACCAAGTATACAAGGACACGAGTCCGTAAAGGGAACTCCGTGTATACGGGAAATCTGTATATGCACCAGGCATGTACGGAATTCCGTATTTGTTACATATGTATTTTATGTGTCATAAAATTATTTATATGCAAGACAACATAATTCTTAATATCATTCACTTTACGTTTCTGTAAATCCGCATATATCTTATGCAATGCAGAGGGAGGTCCGCATACCGAAGTTTCGTTAACGACAAATAAACGGTGCATTTATAATCAGCCTATGTCACTTCGCGTACCTCAGTGGACAAAGAAACTCGCATTTGCTTTTATCTGCATCAATTTGTGTATAACTTTTGTTTACTACATTTACATTTAAATAATCAGTGGAATCGAATCATCGACGTGTTGTGTATTATATGTTACCGTGCTTACGTGGATATAAACTTATCTAGACTGCTTGCGTAGGATTTTTGTCGGCCAAAATTTTCAAACCAAGGAAGTAGGTAAACGGGGACGCTGCAACTGAACAGCTACAACTATGTAAACAACAAAAGTCTTATCATAAGGTCATTTATTTGTGTCTCATTTAAAACTTTTCATTCGGAATGAACATGATCGTTCGTATTCATTTAATTTGGACCAAGCTCATTATATGGTGCAGTTTTCTGCATTCCCAGGATCAACCGTGTCAAAATTGGCTCAAAGCAGCTCGTTGAAAATTGTGTAGGATTTTGAACCTGGCATTGTGCTTTTAATGGTAGGAACGTGTGACCTTTACCAAACAGGCAATTACCCAGAACGTATAGCACATGACATATGCATTCTTACGGAACAACTGTACAGCGTGTACAAAGCGAAATATGTGGTCGTTTTACAAACATTACACAGAATACCCCCACGTGTTTTGTTTAAATATCCTGTGGACTGCATATTATTTAACAGTCCGGTTGACATATTCAACCATCATTTACATTCCAATTTGCCTAAAGGATACTCCAGATTGTGGCGATTGAAGGGCTTTTGGACAGAAACAAGTCAACAGAGGGTATTTGCTGCAGACAGCACACACTTATCTCCCCCGGGGAACAGAAAACTGTACAACAATGTTAGAGCAGCCATTATCAGTGTAACAAAGGATTTATAAATCAAGATACGTATACATTCCATACACTGCTAGATTTTTTTCTTTAAATGCCTTATCTCTTAAGGCTTATAACGTCTTTATCAAATCATTATCATCAGGATTTGAAACTGTATGGCAATAGCTACATGTACATAATTTCTTTTTATATTTTCTAGAGGCTTACATACATGTAGATCTACTAGCTTAAAATTCTACAAGTAAATTTTATCTCATGATCCGTATTTTTCAGTTTAAGTATATACGTATTTTATTTCATTTAAGCGCAGTGAAACAGCAATTATTTAGTATATCCTCTGATGTTCTAGATTCCCTCAAAGATCTTTTTTTTTACCTTTGGAATCTAATGACCCATAATTTTTTAGTTAAACACTATAGTAAGAGTGTTTCTTAGACGGAACATATTTCAGTACACTTTATAAATTTGATGAGCCAGCTCATGCCCTTGGGCTGGTCTGATGTTCCCATATAGTAATAGATTATGCCTGGTTGCGATGATTACATTTACTCTATAGTAACCGAGTATGCCTTATAAATGGCGATGATTATATTTACTCTATAGTAACGGAGTACGCCTTATGGCGATGATTAACACTATAGTAACAGTGTTATTGTGCAGTATTTATAACAAGTGTATATATTTTTTGATGAACCAGATCAATTGATAGGCAACTTTCCCTAATAAGGTCTGATGATCCAAAATGTTTCTACTTTCTTTTACAGGGTACATGTATAATGTACATACATATTTAAAGTAATATATAATGTTCATTTCATATACAAATCTCCTCCGCAAACAATTTTAGCCTTAAATAATAATCAAATTTCGCGAACGACAAACAGATATCATTAATGTTAATATATTACTTTCACATATTATACGAGTATATGTTTTTATATATATTATCTATATATATATATATATATATATATATATATATATATATATATATATATATATATATATATATATATATATATATATTATATATATATAGAGGTTTGTGAAAAATATTTGCATCTACAAAATACCTTTCAAAAACACTGGATCCAAAGAAGGATACAAGAACGTGGAAAAAAACAATAAATTTGGAGAAAATAAACGTTCATACAGTGCTAAAGTATAAATACCCAAGTACTTACGGCGTATTATGCCTTCATCAGGGGTGTATTACATGTATAATGTGCACACAATCGAGCACAAAATCTCAATACGTGTGTACTGTATAGTATCAAAAAATGAACTGAAAATTTAATCTGGACATATATTATGTAATACATAAAGACATGAACTCTGCAATAAGTTCTCTAAAAGACCAATTTTCCGTTCCTTCATTACTCATATTCTTCTGTAAGTGAACAGAGGGCTACGCTTTTTCCCTTTCCTCGGGTTTTTTTCCCTTTTTTTTTGTAAAATTTTTTTTTTCCCTGGGGGGTTCTCTCACCCACTCCCTCCATCCCTTCCTTCCCCCTAACCCATTATTAAATAAAAAAAATACAATTATTCTACCCCCCAAAATAAAATAAATCCCCCCAAAATTCTAAATACTACCTATTACTAATTCATATAACCCCACAACAACTTTTTTTAACTACTACTACTACCCCCTTAAAAATTTTTACTACTAAAAGAATGAATAATTATGATAATTAAAAAAATCTTATAAAAAATTCTAACACTATACTCAACATTTCCAATAAAAACACATTTTGTTCAGTTACTTGTATTCTTAATTACTTTCAGCATACATATATTTTACAAATATTTTCTAATTACAGATTATATGAGCGCACAAAAGATTCTAATGACAAGAAAGAAACAACTAGATATAGGCTAACGCGACATCTCACGCATGTTATGAATGGCGCCAGTGTAATAATTTGTCAATTTTTGTAACAACCAACTTATTGCTGTATTCAATAAACATTTAACTAAATACAATGTTATTTCCAGAGTGTTGTCGATCAACATTTGAGATTGATAAATCCCAGTCAATGGTTTAATATACGTTCCGCTTCTTTGAAATAATGACTACACAAATATAGACATTAACACAGTAGATAAAACCAGAAAGTCGAAGTCTAGCTACCCATCGCTTATTTAAGATTATAAATATGGTGGTTTTTATAGCAATTGCTGACTACTTTCCTTATTTTGAAATAATTACGAAGTAGATTCTATAGGTATCTACATCTTTACGAAGACGTGTGTTTCCAGGTAGAAACTTTAATTTAAACATATAATTGACATGAAAATAAAAATTGCATTATCAAATTAGGCAAATGTAAAAGATAAGTACTATCTTACGTGTAATTTCAAGTTTGCTCGATCGAACTACATTTAAAGTGAATTGGTCAATTATGTTGATGGTTTTAGTACAATACGTGAAAACAAACTGTGAAACAGTTATATAAGGATGTTGTTGGTAAGTGTTAGAAACATGATCCCATATGACATAACGATATTTAGCAGATATTAAAGCGTTCTAGAAACAAATTCTTCATATATATGCGAATACTAAAGCTTCTTAGAACTCTACCAACATTTTTATCCAGAAACATTTCATAAAAAATATCTAAATAGTACATTACAGATGTCCATATGAATTTTTTGAAAAAACTTATGAAAATGTTCTGCACACTTGAAAACAAAACTCGAGGACTTAAGTGTAATTGGTTTCGCTAACGAACATCATGGCCTAGAAGATGGTAACGATGGTTTCATGACATGAGTACATGTAGTGCTGCAAAAATGCAAATAAGGAAATTGACGATATGATGTCACGTGATATGTGGTGAACACGTTGTTTTATTTGCTCAGCATTTTTTTGATATTTTTCCCAGTTTTGTGGACTTTTTGCGAACATTTTGTAGCGCTAAGCATATTGGAAAAATATTTTGGTAGTGTACTCCGTGAACATGGGAAAAAAACAGTGAAATCTGCTGCTTTCAAGCAAAATAGCGACGGTCAAAGTAGTCAGCTACGTCCGTCAAATAGTAATGGCGACGACAGTATTGCGAGTGGTGACCAATGGGATATTCAAGGTCCGAAACGTAAACGCCGGTCAACAGGCGGTACTTTCAATGAAATCCATGACATTCATAGTAATAATGAAAACACATTTATATCAAAAGATTTCTTTAAACAACTTTTAGTAGATGATAAATTAGTCACATTATTTGATATGTTGACTACTAACTCTCTAAATACACGTATCGAAGATGTCGAGCAAAACATGAAATCACTCTTGAACCAACATGATGACAAAAAAACGTTTAAAAATTCTAGAATATAGAAGTATTGACCAAGAGGCTTGAAATCGCATACAAAATCTAGTATTTCGGGGCATCCCGGAACAGAATTTTGAAAATTGTACAATCCAAGTGCAGACGTTCTTAAACGCACACCTGGATATGGAAACTTCGGACATTTGTATACAAAATGCTCATCGACTAGGCGCATTCCCCA